>NW_027507685.1:151970570-152010570 GCF_037356315.1 Lithobates pipiens
CTGTTGAGCTCAACTCTGCACTCTTTACCTATCAGCATGCTTCTTGCACTACAACACCAGCTCCTTGTGCTGCTTCCACCTACACGCTCAGCAGTATATGGGCTGCAAGAGGCTGATCTCAAGGTACCTTACACTGCATGCATTTAAAAAATAAATGTAATTTTGCATTTATGATAACAGGGCTACATTCATTTGTACCTTAAACATCTGCCTGGAGTTCACCTTTAAATATTGCTCTAGTCCATAAATGTCATACAGGTTACAAGCGCTAAATTAGATAAAGAGAAACGCCCCTTAACTCTTCTGCTGGCTGCTATGCAAATGCAAGACACAGCAGTGATTTACCAGCAGAAAGAACCATAGAGAGCAGCAGTGAACCAGGTATCAGATACACCTAGAAATAGCTCTCCAAAAGAGGATTTGACTTGCAGCCTGCAAGAAAGGTATGTACTAAATATGTTCTACAGGGTGCTCCTGACCCTGCAGAAGAACATATTTAGTACATTTCAACTCGAAGAGCAGGATTACTTTATTTACAACATGCAAGTCTAATGATGACAAAGTTGACAATTTCATGCATATTTGGGCCTACTGATGTTTTTATTAAAATAATGAAACACTAACCGCTATTAGAACATAATATAAACCCAAAGGGTTCAGGACAAATTTCTAATAACTTAACAAAGATTGTTTTTTTTAATTAAAATCTTTACTGATCCCAGCTGCAACTGTCCCCTGCCACCTCCAAGCAATAGCCGATGACTCTGCCCCTCGAGCACTCACTGGAGCTCCGGGCTGTGGAGGGAGCAGGAGTTGCTAGGCCAGGCTCTCAGCAGCTCACCGAGAGGCTGAGCCAGGTGTTGGTCCAGGCATCTGGGTGGATCCAGACTGTAAAGTCAGGCTCTCTCCAGAGCCTGCATCAGCTGAGTGACATCAGCCGACGGTGGACTTTAGCCTGCTGTCGGCTAAATATGGGTCACAGGATTACAGAAGGAAGTACACTTTTGTGACCCACTGAAGTAGAGCCAAAGGAGGTTTGGCCCTACTTCTCCTTTAAGGCTTTTATGCACACTGGGGCTCTTCTAAATGCTTTTCTTCTGGCAGGAGAAAAGCAGCTGCAAAAATGCACCCAAGCTGCATTTTTTCAAAACACATTTAGGCACTATATACTTGGAAAGATAGCCCAGCTGCTGCTCACCTTACCCGGCCCAAGCGGTTAGCAGGCAAAAGCAACCTCAGCTCAATTCATCCAGACCACGCCCCTAACACGTTTCACCCCCCCCCCCCAGATTAAGCCCTGTGGTGGGGCAAAACATGTTGAGGGGAGTGGCTTGGATGAATTGAGCTGAGGCTGCTCTTACCCGTTAACCACTCAGGCCCAGTTGTATGTACATTTTAAAAAATATGGAGGAAATAACAGACATGGATATTGTAGACAACGGAATACAGTATTGTCTAGACTTTGTCACATTAACCTCTTGTGAACACAAAGTATGCGCACCAACAAGAAGAATGGGTCTTATGCTAGTGCTGCACAATTAAAAAATCGTGATCTCGATTCAACCCCCCCCCCCCCTCACAATCTCTATTGCAGAGCTACCCGATTCATGTCACAAGTGTAGAGAGTTCTCTGCTCACTTAGCTGTCAAGAGAGAAAAAACAGGTAGTCCAAGTTTTTAACAACATTATCCTGCTAGTAGATACCGTATTTATCGGCGTATAACACGCACTTTTTTCCCCTTAAAATCAGGGAAAATCTTGGGTGCGTGTTATACGCCGATCCTCCGCCAATTGTGAGCTCTTCTGCCTTTTCTGCTGGTCTCGGCAGCTTTCTGCAAAGAACAGCCAAAAATAGCCGAGAACGCCCGAGAGCTAGCGAGCACTGCCGAGATACACAGGACATCCGCTCTGTATCTCGGCGGTGCCATTTTTAAATGGAAAGCCTGCAAAAGAAACAGGCAAGGCTGCAATGCAAGGCTGCAAATGACATGCAAAGCTGCAAATGACACTGACAAGGCTGCATCAATGGGCATCTAAGTGTAAGTTTTTTTCCTTCAACTTCCCTCCTAAGTTTTTTTCTTTAAAATTCCCTCCTAAACTTGGGGTGTGCGTTATACGCCAGCGCGTGTTATATGTCGATAAATACAGTAACTAGAAACATTGTAACTCTTAGATCAAAGGGATAAATTTGTGTGTAAATTAAGGAAGTTTAACCACTTAAAGTCTAAACCGTTTGACACTTGTTGACAAAGTTAAAATCCGTATTTTTTTGCTAGAAAATTACTTGGAACCCCCAAACATTATATATTTTTAGCAGAGACCCTAGGGCAGTGATGGCGAACCTCGGCACCCCAGATGTTTTGGAACTACATTTCCCATGAGGCTCATGCACTCTGCAGTGTAGTTGAGCATCATGGGAAATGAAGTTCCAAAACATCTGGGGTGCCAAGGTTCGCCATCACTGCCCTAGGGAATAAATTGGCGATTGTTGCAATATTTTATGTCACACTGTATTTGCACAGTGATCTTTCAAAAGCAAATTTTTGGGGAAAAAAAATATACTTCAATGAATTAAAAAAAAAAAAAAAAAAAAAAAAATTTAAACAGTAAAGTTATTCCAATTTTTTTGTTTAATGTGAAAGATGTTACGCTGCGAGAATCATGATTTATCTTCTAAGCAAAAAAATAGCGATTCTCATTTTAGTCATAATTGTGCAAAGCTAACATATGAACACATGGCGCCTGAGGTTTCTATACTGAGAGCATGTGCACTGCCTGCTTCCAGCACAGTGATGGAGTTCTCAGACAGCTCCCAATCATATGACCACTGTGACAGCCAATCACAGGGGTCATATGAATGGGAACTCTGTCCTGCCGCAAGACCTAGTTAAAAGGCATGCAGTGGACAGACAGGAAAGGCTTGAACTCATTTAAAAAGTATGAGAATCAAAAATAAAACACCACATATTGAAACCAATCAAAACATCTCTGAGCAGCTTACTCACAGTAGCTCCTTCCCTTCCTAACCGCACCTAAAGCCGGAAATAGGCGGTTCAAATTTCAGCTGGTTTAGCAGGAACCGCCCAAGATTCGAACCATATATGGGCAGGCTGAATGTACCCAAATTGATCAAATCGACCAACTTGGGCACAAACAGCCTGACGATTTTACATTAGATTATTGCTAGAAGCTAGCAATAATCACCCCCCCCCCCCCACAGAACACAATGGCTCCGTGGGAGGGACAGTCAGTGTTGATGGGGGAATATAGCGATTCTTTTGTGGTTGCAGGAAAGAAAAAAAATAAAAATAATCGCTCCACCTGTGGCTGGCCTTAGATATGACAGGCAACGTTGTCGCTAACGATATCAAAACCTCCTACATACAGAACTAAGAAATACTCACATTGTTGGCCGTTACAGCAAAAAACTGCAAGTTCTGGAGCTGTCCAATTTCAGCCGGGATGCTAGTTAGCATATTGTGGCTGAGATCTAGATGTCGCAGCTTTCGACAGTAGCACAGCTGTGGTGGTATTTTATCAATTTTGTTGCGGTTAAGATACAGGCGCTCAAGGCTTGCCAGATTGCCAATTTGAATGGGTATATAGGCAATATGGTTGTACCAGAGCTTCAAGCAGGTGAGTCTATGTAGGTGCTGGAAGCTAATGATTTCCTCAATAGTTTTCAAATTGTTGTCTTTCAAATCAATCTCCTGAAGGTTGTGAAGGCTGAAAATGGAGTGTGGGATCCTCTCCAAGTCACACCGCACCAGTTCCAGCTCCGTCAGGTTCACCATTTTCTTAAGACTGTTGAGAACCATCAGTTTGGTGCCTTCATTGTTTACAGAAAGCTTCTGCAGATGGACGCCTACATCAGTCACCACTTGGGGCAGTTTAGTAAGGTTGCTCTTCAGTCTCAACACTTTCAACCTCTTAAGTTCACGGAGACCATCAATGACTATATATCTATTGTTTTCCGCGCTCAGGTTCCCAGTGAGGTGCAACTCCTCAAGGTTTTTCAAACTATAGATCCATAAGGGAATCTCCTTAATATCAGTAAATTTAATGTGTAGCGATTTGAGATTCTCTCTGAGAAAAGCCAAGGCTGGAGACTCAATTTTAGCTGCTGTGTGGTATAACCAGAGTTCTTTCAAGCCTGTGAGCTGGGCAATGCTAGGCGGGATGGTCACATCAGGTATGAGTTCCAATTTGAGCACTTCCAGCTCCACAAGGTCAAACACAGTGTCCGGGATACCGCTAAGCATGAAAAGATGGAGCTCAAGTTTCTCCTGAGAATTTTTGGTGATGCGTTGGCGTAGTTTGTCCAGTGTCCACTCATGATTGAGGTTAAGTTGCCTCAATTTGTTCTCGCTGACTTCAGATAAAAAAACAGCAAAACGTTTTGAGTAAAGTGGGTCATATTGATCTATGAGGTGCAGCATGAAAGCAAAGTCGTTCTTGACATCTGGAATGTCGCTGTAGCTGCTCTCTTCACGAATAGATTCAAAGGAATACTTTTTCAAGGATCGCCTTAGCATCCACCAGAGGGTGTACACACAGACTAGACCGTAAAACCCCACCAGGCTTGATGTAGAATGAAGCTAAGATTTTAAATAAGGTGGCCAGTGGATGGGCACATCGGTACATTCGATAGCCAGTGAGGCTCTCAATGTCCACCTTACAATCCACATCGAAGGTGATGCTGCTAACATAGTACACAGTGTAGCAAAGAATCAGAATAAACTTGATAACTTTGATGATTGTCTGCCGCATATAGAGCCTGTAGACTATATCGCCTTCTTCCACATGAGTCCTAAACTTTTTCACCTTCTCAAACAAGGCTTTGGCCTGCTCACCCTCTTTCTTATCAAGCACTCCCGTCTCTGACCTATCCACAATTCCCTGTTCCACCCTGGACTTGCTCCTATGCAGCATGGGCAACGGTTGCTTCTACATCTTCACTGGCTGTAGAAGACTTTTTGTCAACCGAACCATTCATCTTTCCTCCTGAAGGTTTGGGATCACTCTCCTCCACCACAGTCTCTGACAAAGCCCGAGTAGTCCAAGGTGAGTCAAAACATTTTAGTAGGATAGAGACAAAATGTTCTAGCTTGGAGCTGGTCCGAGGAAACTTGAACCAGAAATTGCTACATGCCAGGAAGATCAAAGTATGCAACAACACTAGGTAAGGGAAATATTTTGCAAACCAATGTAGACGGTTTTCATAGCACACAGCATCCACATAGTTGTACTGATGTCTATCCAAGTCATATTTTATGCCCGTGGGGCCTAGTGTTTCTGGAGGCACCAGGCTAGAGTTTGGATATTCAGGTTCTGCAGGTGCCCAGGCCCGGTAGGAATCATTACAGCTGTCATGTGTGACCCATTTACAGGGAAGGCAAATCATCTTATCCTGGGTGACCTGTAAAGTGCCTCCAAACACTGCTATCATAAGCATGACAATGGAAATGTAGTCTGTGAACACATCCCACCATGGTTTAAGGATTCTGTAGGCTGGCTGGGTGTCTGCAAAGTACCGCAGCTCTGTCACTGGAATCATGGCTCACCTGGTAACAAGAAAATAGAACAGGTTTTACCAACAAGCAGAATTCCACAGCATAAGTCTAACATCTATTTATAATCAGCAGAGGACAGGTAAGGACATATTTCATGAATACAAGAGGACAAGATCATTTACATCTCACATGGGAAAAAAATTCTACAAAATAATTATTTCCCAAAGCAGATATGTACTTACCCCCTCAGGAAACCAAGGGACACATTGATACTTTCCCAATGATCTGGTGTGCTCCTGGGAAAAACCCAAGCCACTTCATTTTTTTTAAAGGAGAAAGGTAAAAAATAGGCAGCATTTGGTAGTCAGTCAATAATAAGAATAATACTTTTTTTACCCAGTACAATAAAGTTTGTGCTAGGGCAACAAAAAAATTAATTTGCATTTTATATTCTACCACACGCATTATTTAACCACTAAAGGACTGGGCCTATTTTTCAGACTTGGTGTTAAGTTATAATCAGTTTTATTTGATAGAAAATTACTTACCCACAAACATTATAGATACTTTTTCTAACACCATAGAGACTAAAATGGCGGTCGTTTATACTTTGTCACACCGTAATTGCTAAGCGGTCTTACAAGCACTATTTTTTGGGAAAAAATATTTTTTTAATTCAAAAAAGTGTAAGACAACATTAAAGTTAGGCCAATTTTTTTTTATATTGTGAAAGATAATGTTATGCCAAGTAAATTGATACGCACCATGTCATGCTTCAAAATTGCACCCGGTCGTGAAAAGGCGACAAACTTTTACCCATAAAAATTGATATCGGTTACCAGGTTTGAGTTAGAAAAGAGGTCTAGGGCTAGAATCATTGCTCTTGGTCCAACGATTGCGACGATACCTCACATGTGTGGTAGAGCTGCACAACTAATCGTCAAGAATCGTTATTGCGATCTTGACTAAAGTGTTTCACAATTCTTTCTATGCAAAGAATTCTCTCTCGCTCTTCTGAACTGGGCCAAGAATCAAAACATTCTTTATCATTTGAACCTAAGTATAAACATTGTAACAATTTGTCAATGGAATAGACTTTGTAAGTGAAAAAAGTTTAATCACTTAAACACTTAACCTTTTTCTGCCATTTGTTGGTTTTAAGTTAAAATCTTTTAATTTGGCTAGAAAATTACTTAGAACCCCCAAACGTTATATATTTTTCTTAGTAGACACCCTAGAGAATAAAATGGTGGTTGTTGCAATATTTTATGTCACACTGTATTTGCCCAGCAGTCTTTCAAATGCAATTTTTTTTTTAATTGCTTTAAAGAAAAACAAAACAAAAACAAAAACAAAAAATAAATAAAAAAAAAAAACAAACACACCACTAACCAGTAAAGTTAGCCCATTTTTTTTGTATAACATGAAATATTTTACGTTGCAAGAATTGTGAGAGAATCGTGATCTTTTTATTCTACGCAAAAAAAATTTTGATTCTCTTTTTGTCCAGAATCATGCAGCTCCAACGTGTGGTTTGAACACAGTTTTCATATACGGGTGCTACTCACGTATACATTTGCTTCTGTGTGCGAGCTTGACGGGATGGAGCGCTATAAAAAAAAAAATTCTTTTTTTTATACTTTTTATTTTGACCCTGTCCTAAAAAAATAAATAAATAAATAAATAAATAAAATTGGGGTCACTTTTATTCCTATTACAAGGAATGTAAACATACCTTGCAATAGAAAAAAAAAAAAAAAAAAAAAAAAAAAGCATGACAGGACCTCTTGAGATCTGGGGTCAAAAAGACCTCATCTCAAATTTACACTAAAATGCAATATAAAGAAAAATATTTTAATGTAATGTAAAATGTAATTTGAAAAACAAAAAAAATTCTCCTTTAAGAGCATTGGGCAGAAGTGACGTTTGATGTTGCTTCCACCAGTCAGTCAATGCCATGGAACCGAGTGGGGGCCATCTTTCCCTCACTCGGCAGCCAGCCAAGCAGGGAAGAGGACCTGATCATCTCCTACTGGCAGCTCTGGTAATCGGCGGAGACCACTGAAGCGTGGCGGGATGGAAGGGGTGGGCCTGCTCCCACCCCGATAAAAGTAATCTTGCGGCCAATCAGCCACAGAGACCACTATTATCTGAGAGAGGACTGCCTGCTGCAGAAGGGAATACCTGGTTTATGGCATCCATCTGCTGCCATAACTACTATATTCCACTTCAAAGTGCCAACGTATAACGACGGCGGGCAGTCCATAAGTAGTTAAAGTGTTAGCAAACCCTTCCAGTAAAGTGACTGACTTCATGTGATGGAGATTAAAACAAATCCTCATACATAAGTTGTACCAGTTTATCTGCAGTCTTCTCTACATCCCTTCAAAGTGCTGAATTTCAAAGCTTGTTTGGAGAAATAAGAAAAAAAAAGAAAAAAAAAAAAAAGAAGAAGGTGGACGTAGAGCTGAAGTTACTCTGCAGAGCTCCGTGAGGAGAGCTCTGAAAGCGGATTGCAGGGACGGGACACAAACCCCTTCACACAGCACACAGACCGAGACTGTTAAATCAGCTGGAGATCCATTGTCACCATTTTTCTCTTGGTGTCAGGAAAACTTGTCAGAAGGGATTCACGCTGATAGAGAAACAAAGCAACATACAGCAAGTGAACATGTTGTCCCTGAAGCGGATTTGTTGAAAGCAGAAAAAATGGGCATTTCAGTTTGTTGTGTATGGGGCTGCATAGCCGCAGACTGGTCAGGGTGCCCATGCTGACCCAGGCCCACAGCCAAAAGGTGACTACATTGGATACGTGAGCATCACTCCTGGACCACAGGGCAATGAAAGAAAGTAGCCTGGTCTGATGAATTACAATTTCATTTACACATTATATGGATGGCCGAGTGCATGTGCATTGTTTACCTGAGGAAGAGATGGTACCAGGATTCGGTATGGGAGGAAGGCAAGCCGGAGGAGGCAGTGTGATGTTTCGGGCAATGTTCTGCCGTGAAACCTTGGGTCTTGCCATTCATGTGGATGTTGTTGATCAAATACACCCATTCATGGAAACAGTATTTCCTGATGGCAGCAGCCTTTTTCAGCAGGATAGTGATGCCTGACACACTGAAAAAATGGTTCAAGAACGGTTTGAGGAACACACCAACGAGTTTGAGTAATTGGCTTGGCCTCCAAATTCTCCAGATCTCAATCCATCGAGCATCTGTGGGATGTGCTGGAGAAACAAGTCGGAGCCATGCAGGCCCCACGTTGCAACTTACAGGACTTGGGCTCGGTTCACACAGGGGCGACTTGTCCAGGCGACTTAGCCGCCTGACAAGTCGCGCTCCGTTCTGTACTATGGAACCGTTCTAATAGGAGCGACTCAAGTCGCTCCGACTTAGAAAAAAGGTTCCTGTACTACTTTTGGGGCGACTTCAGGCGATTGCATTGACTTCTATACAGAAGTCGTTTTGCAAGTCGCCGCTGAAGTCGTTTGCAGGTCACGTCTGTGAGTCGCGCTGCAAGTCGTGCCGCCCCTGTGTGAACCGAGCCTTAAAGTGCTTGTGAACCCATATAAGTTAGTCTATGCCAGCCCCTCTATTAGAGCTAGGCATAGCACACTGTACATCTTTTTAAAATTTTATGGTGGTCTTCAGGCTGGTTGCGTGACTTGTGGCCGCTTTACATTTCCGATACATGGATAATGCAGGAGGGGCAGAGACAGACACAGGCAAGGCACTGACAGGGAGGGAGGGAGGAGGGGGCGAGGGGGAGAGAGAGGAGAGCAGGGTTGCAGATGACGGAGAGATGTACGCTAACCCCCATGGTCAGGGCTCAGCAGCCCCGATTTTCATTGTCAGAGGGGGGGGGGGGGGATACAGGAAGTGCCAGGTTCTGGTGTGTTTTCTACAGTTTGGGGGGGGGGGGCAGATTACACAGCACAAGCACTGTGCTGTTTAATCTGCTTTAAAGGACCAGGATCTTTATTTGGGGGGGGGGGGGGGGGGTTAAACACTTTACAGCGGAGTTCCACCCAAAAGTGGAACTTACGCTTTAAGGCAGCCTGACCCCCTGACATGCCACTTTTTTTGGAGGGGGGGAGCAGGTACCTAGTTCTCACAGGTACCTGCTCCCACTTCCGCTCCGGGCCACCTAGGTGACTCCTCCTCTCCCCCTTGGTGGCCCCTCCCATGTCACAGGGACCAGAAGATTGCCTGACCACTGAGGATGCACCATGTGACTTGCACATGTGCAGTGCACACCCTTCTGCAAAGCCGCAAACTGTTACAGTGCCCACAGTAGTGATGCCGGCGCAAAGGAGGGGGAGAATCAAGGGTTTGGGTGGCCGCATCGCTGGATTGTGGGACAGGTGAGTGTGTGTTAATTAAGAGTCAGCAGCTACACTTTTTGTAGCTGCTGACTTTTAATAAATATAAAAACGGATGCAACTCCGATTGAAAGTGATTGTAAAGGCTGTATTTTTTTTAAAAAATTCAAATAACAAACAGGTCATACTTACCTGCTCTGTGTTATGTCTGAATTAAATTATGTCTGAAAAAATTTTACAAATATTCATTTGCATGTTAGATTTCAAACATTTGTAGCCCACTCAACTGAACAATTATGAAGTTTTTAAACTTTTCACATACTGCAGGTTTACCTTTTTTTCATTCAACTTGCTGGTTGAACAAAAAAATAAAAAAAGGAATCATCTATGGCCCACTTAATGTGCACCTTCCAATATAGTGGATATTCCTTCTCTCCTTCCACTTTTTCTAGGTTCCTTTTAACATATAATCCTTATAATGGGAATTTTAAGCACTTTTTTCCCTATTGAAATTGGATATCACATTTACTACTAAAGCAATATCCCCTATAGAACCATTTTGGACATGGTCAAAATAATCCTCTGAGAAAAATATATGGGAAAATGTCTATTAGCAGTCGAAGCTCTAAAATGAACGTGTTCTAAACATCAGCTTAGAAGATCGCATTGACAGGAAGTCGCACGCTGATGCTGGGAATTAGAGGCCTATTGTCAAGGGACTTTGTTTTACGGTTAACCACCGCGTTGCTGAAAGATTAATATGACAATACAACAGTAAATGCCTGGGGTTCAACATCCAGCAACCCTCCAGAAGGACAAAAAAGGACAGACACTAATTCCAGGAAGCCGCAGTTCCCAAAACAAAATTAAGTGAAGCTTCAGTCAAAACTTTTTTCAATTTTAAAATATAGTGTGGAAGAGTTAGAACTTCTGTTAGCAACTGTGGAGTAATCTCTCCGCAGTCAGCAATCTAAATCCGACAGCGAGTCTTTAAGATTTTCAGTTTAAAGTGGGGTACACATAAGAAAATCGGGCGAAAGTTCATCTGATTTTTCCTCATTGTTTCACAGCAAATCGGAACCAACTAATGAAAATTCGTACGAAAAGGTCTTTTGTTGTTTATCGTTTCTGATTATGTGTAGGCTTTCTTTTCTGATTTTTCTTATACAAAAATAGTACTCATTAAAAACGAAAACTGTTCGCTCTGTTTCAGGTTGAACTTGATGGAATGGTGTCTTTATTCAACCTAACTATGTTGCCGTACGGCAAAAAAATTCCATGTTTATCCCTTCCAGAATTTACATATGAACATTCGTAATCGGCTGTCGAAGGTTGTAGATTTTTTTTTTTTTTCACCTTAATGCATTCTCTGCATTAAAGGTAAAAAACCTCCACCATCTGTGCCTGCCCCCCAAAAGACTAAAGCCCCGTACAGACCATCAGATTTTGGGATGACCGAACATCTGTTTTTTGTGGCATGCTAGTCTCATGTCCAAAGTGAAGCAGTTAAATCACAATAAAAACATTTTCGTACAACAAAATACAACGTCAGAAGTGATGCAATGCGTTGAATAGTTTTGCATGTATTCTTTCATTTCTGAGCATGCGTAGTCTTGCTCTTACAATTTTTTTTTTCAGACGAAAACCGCACTAATGAAACGAAAATTGGATGTTGTGTTCACATTGGAGCTGCACGATTCTGGCTAAAATAAGAATCACAATTTTTTTGCTTAGACTATATATCATGATTCTCACAGCGTAACATCTTTCACATTAAAACAAAAAAAATTGGGCCAACTTTACTGGGTTTTTTTTTCTTTATTCATGGAAGTGTATTTTTTCCAAAAAAATTGCATTTGGAAGACCGCTGGGCTAATACAATGTGACAAAATATTGCAGCAATTTACATTTTATTCCCTAGGGCATTGATGGCAAACCTTGGCACCCCAGATGTTTTGGAACTACATTTCCCATAATGCTGAACTACAACGCAGAGTGCATAAGCATCATGGGAAATGTAGTTCCAAAACATCTGGGGTGCCAAGGTTCATCATCACTGGCCTAGGGTCTCTGCTAAAATATATATAATGTTTGGGGGTTCCAAGTAATTTTCTAGCAAAAAAATACTAATTTTAACTTAACTGTCAAAAAAAGATTTAGACTTTAAAGCGGGAGTCCGCCGGGAGCTGCTGACTTTTAAAATAAGGACACTTACCCGCCCAGCGCGCCCGCGATGTCGGCACCCGAAGCCGATCTCTCTATCATCTCTCGGGTGCTGCCGCCGCCATCTTGGGTATGGGAATCAGGAAGTGGAGCCTTTCGGCTTCATTTCCCGGTTCCCTACTGCGCATGCGCGAGTCGCGCTGTGCAATAAGGATGGTCCCGCTGCCTCTGGGTTCCGTGTGTTTCCCAGCAGGCAGCGGGGGGACTTTCGGAAAGGGGCGTAGATCTACGAAAAAACCCTGAAAGGTGCCAATTGTGGCGCCGGAGGGGGGGGGAAGATTCCAATGAGCGGAAGGTCCACTTTAGGGTGGACCTCCGCTTTAAGTGGTTAAACTTCCTGCATTTACATGTTAACTTGGCACACTGCCAGGATTTTTTCTTAACACACAGAAGATTACCCCTTCATCTAAGGAGGAAGAGTTAGTTACAATGTATCATGTTAAAAACTTGGCAGACTGACTGTATGTTTTCTTTCAACAGCTGAGTGAGCAGATAAGTCTCTCCGCTTGTTATATGAAAGAATCGGCAAACTCTGCAATAGAGATCCTCAGGGGGTTGAATCGAGATCACAATTTTTTTTAACAATTAATTGTGCAGCTCTAGTTCACATGTGACAACAATTTTATTTGAAGAAAAGGAGAAAAAATAAAAAAATAAAAAATAATAAATAAAAATAAATCAGGCATCAAAAGCACCATACTAAAGATCTGAAAATCGGGCAGACAGCTTGTCCTACGAATTTTTCCGTCTGACTTTCGTATCATGTGTACGGGCCCTTACCCATCACCACCCTCGATGTAGTGCTGTGGGGACAGTGTTTGGCAGCAGGACCGCTGACATAAATCATGGGGCCCCTCTTCAGCCCCACCCCTGGTCCCTCCTTTAGCCCCAACAGCACATAACAGCATTGGCAGCATGGGTGTCACTGTCTCTGCAGGCAGCACATGCATTATGGGCCATAAAGCTACCTGCAGACAGCGGCACCCATGCCACCAATGCCATATTGTGCTGAAGACAGTGCCACCCATGACACCTATGCCATAAACGCATGTGATGCTTGCCGACAGTGCCACCCATGCCATATTGTGCTGCAGACAGTGCCACCCATGCCGCCAATGGCATACCGATAGGTGGCTGGGGGGAGGGAGGGGGTGCAATGTTCGGTCATGGTGGCTGGAAGAATGGTTTTATTTTTTACCTCAATTAGTTATCCGTTATGGTTTCCCGGGACCCCCTGCTGGTCAGGCCTGGTACAACAGGGCCAGTTGTACTTGCCTATCAGCAGCCCTGTTTCGCAGCCCCGCTCTGATCTTTACCTGCATTCACAAGCTTTACCGAGTGTAGCAAGAGCCATTGGCTTCTGCTGCTGTCAGTCACATCCTGTGAGTAGGGCCAAGCTGCAGTCTGTGTCTGTGTCTGTGGACGCACATAGCCCGGCTCGGGAGCACGCCCGCATGAGTGCCCCCATAGATTTACAATCACTTTAACCACAGCAGAGAATTCAGGTTTCCAGCCATGCTAGAGACTAGGGCTATGCTGTACGGCAGAGCTGTGTTAATCTGGCAAGTACTGGTAAACAGAAACTAAAATACTTTGACAAAAAAAAAAGAAATCCATTATATGCATATTGTTTTGTGTTTAATCACTTGCCTGGAGTTCGGCTTTAGTCACCATAACAGCCAGGTAACCACTAATTTTAAAAGGTCCAAAAATGTAACCAACATGTCTCTCCATACATGCTTCCTCTAAGTTGCTTCTGACATAAAACAAGCTCAGTAAATAAGGGCTGTGTGCAGAAACCATCTTCCCACACAGCACAGATAAGCATGCTGAATCATTCCATTAGGCCACACACAGAAGGTCACCTTTCCCCAGGGCTAAGCCATCAAATGCAAAGAATAGAGCAAGTTTCCTTAAGAAATTTACAAGCATCCCCCTCTCAGTATATTTTACCAACAAGGGTGCAGAGACGCAATTGATGCACGCTGCACTGCTACGGAGAAGAATTCGCCTTTAAAATGATACTAAACACACACTTCAATTTCCTCTTCTATTTCTGTACACAGAGCAGCCATAATAATGACTATATGGGATGTTCTAAAGCAATGCACTTGTGGGGAGGGAGACACAATCACAGAAACTGCCATCTAAAAAGAACGACTTCTGCCACCCAAAACAGTAACCTCCGGGCCTCCGATATTTATCTGGTAAAATTCTGTGAATGTATGAACAAGAGACCAAAACGTTATACTTTCTCCCCCCCCCCCCCCCCCCAACACCCTAGAGAATAAAATGGCGGTCGTTGCAATACATATGCGTTTGCTTCTGCACGACGGGACACGTTTAAAATGATTTTTTACACAGTTTTTTTAAGAAAAGTGTCACGTTTATTCCTATAATGTAAAGGAATGTAAAGATCCCTTGTAGGAAAAAAAAATAAAAATCATCATGACAGGACCTCTGGAGACGGGTGGGGGCCATCTTTCCCTCACTCGTCTCCATGTCACACAAGAGACAACATCCGATCTCCTCCGTCGCTGCCGAAGGCTCTGGTAAGATGCGGAGGGCACCGGAGCCCCTCCCGCCGCCGATAAAAGTGAGCTTGCAGCGAACGTGCAACAGAGACCACTTTTATCTTGAAGCAGACCGCCCACTGAAGAAGAGGACACCAGGGTGCACTAGCTGCTGCCATAACAATATTCCTCTTCAAATTAATGACGGATAACGACCATGAGCGGCCTGGAAGTGGTTAAATCCTGAGCCACCAGTACCTGATGGTAGATGGCCCAAGAAGCCCCCACACACACCTGGTAGCGAGTGCTTTTACCAAAAAAGGGTTGGGGGACCTTGCCCTTTCAAGCCATAGGCTCGAATAATTAACTGGCAAATCCAAATGAATAGTTAACTTGGATGCCTCCTGCCCATCCTGGGATCTACTGGCAGCACAAACTAGGATTCCAGACCTGTACCCACAAATTAAGTAATTCTGACCGCCAGAACTACCAGCAGAGTATGCAGTGATCTAATTCCTGCCAACCGAGGATTAGAAAAGATGGCAAGACATTGTCTTGATTCAAATGAAAACTAGACACCATACTAGGCAAAAAAAGGATGAGGACGCATCATCACCTTAAAAATTATGCAAGACCAAAAACGGCTCCTTGCATGAAAGAGCCGCCAACTCGGACACACCACATAGTGAAGTGATAGCAACCAAAGCTGGCACCTTCCGAGATGAGAGACTAACCTAATTTTCCCGATTGGTTCAAAAAGTGGCCTCTGCAAAGACATTCAAGATTATATTCAAGTCCCAAAGACACAAGAATGTCCTGACAGGCGAGATTGTCTACATTACACGCTGTATGAAGTATGAATCAAGGAGTTAGAAACAGCCCTGGTAAAAAAAAAAAAAAAATGTACAAGTACGAACCCTGACGCTTAATGGTACTTAAGGCCAATCTCCTTTCCCCTACCAATTGGAGAAAGAAAAATAAAATCTCCCACTAGCATATTTCTGTGGGTGCCACTTCCTGGCTTCACCCAAGGCAAAAAAATATTTCCAAGTCCTGTAATTGAAGTTCCCCGAAGCTGGCTTCCAGGGCCTCAATAGTGCCGAGATACAGGACTCAAGACCATTAGGTCCCGCTGGACTGGGAGTGTACACTGGAGAACAAACAGCAGCCCACACGATTAAGTACACAGCATGATTAAACAGCACACTGCCCCCACACTGAGGACAGACAGTCCGATCTCTTTTTTTTTTTTAAGAGAAACTGCAAAAATGCAGACTTACCATTCCTTTTGCAGGACTCTGAACATAACATGAGTCCAATCTTCACCCATCACTGGATCCCCCTTAATGTGGGGTCCACTCCCCTGGACCTGTATAGCACGCTGCAGGAAAGCACCTTGGTCAGAACAAACACTGCACAGGGCTCCATTACGCAGGGTCCAGCGTTATAAGGCTGCATTACAGGCAAAACCTCAATGAATCTTCTCTCCTTCCAATGAGGCTCGGGTACCATCCATTTTGACTGATAGCTTTTTCAAATGGATCCAAATGAAGTCCATGATTTTAAATACAACCGTGCAGACCTCCAAGTATGCTCCAAGGGCTCATGCATCACATCAGTGACCATTCCACCTTACAGACATTGGTGAAAACTTAGGTCCTTCCTGCGTAGGAGGGGTTATATAGGGTGGACTTCCTGTTTGACTATCTGCCAGTGTCCATGCATCAGTAGGTGGCGTATAACCCATATAGTCATTATTATGGTTGCTCTGTGTCCCATGATGTACGAGAAAAGAAAATAAAGACTCGTGTATTATTGGCGGTATCAAAATATATTTCTTAACCCAATAACTAAAATGTCATAAAAGCATTTATAAGTTCATGCAATTGCAGTACAAAGTGCTAACAGAATGACAGCAGCTGTCACTGTGTGTATGCAGCCGCACACCAACTGGTTTCCTGTGGTTAGCGTTAGCCTGAACGCAGTCAGATCTGCATGAATCTGTAAATTCTTGCCGCTGGAATCCAGTGTATGCAGCTAAACACCCGTGTGAATAATGCATTAAAAGTGTTTAAAAAATAAAAAAAAATTCCCCTCTAGATGACCCATGTACATTGCTGGGGTTTTTACAACCTTGCTGCAGATTCTTACCTTTGTTATTCTGAAGAAATAGTTGTTTGTTGGCCTGTATGCTTGCTCAAAGTGAATGTGAGTGATTTTATAATTATCAATCAGCTGCTGCATTGCAGGGATCCAATGTGGCAAGTTGCAGAGTGTGCATCCCGTTAGACATGATTTCCCTTTGGGAGTATCTCACCAAAAATTTGATTTTTTTTGCTGCAGAGGAATGCCCAAAATCTGACTTGTATCTTAGTACAGACTTCTGGGAAAATCAGTAAGCCAAACAGGAAATTACATTTCTGGGGGGCGTTTTGTATATCATCTGTGTACAGAACACCTCCAGGTTGCCATAATGTATTGCATTTTACAGAAAATGACAGAGCTGAAGATCAAAAAAACTAAAATTTTTAAACAACATTCAATTACAAGATGACTTGTGGCACAATTTATGCTAATTTTTTTTTGCCACCCCCCCCCCCCATGAAAGTGAAGTACGTCGGCAGAATGGCACGGGCAGGCATATTGGTGTACAGGTACGTCCATTTCTATATGCCGCCTTGGCCGCGTTCACGTGCCGGTGGGGACCCCCCGCGAGTTCGGTTGCGGGTCCCGCGGACTCGATCGCCGCGGGGATACCCGCGATCGTCTCACGGGGAGGCTGAACTGGGAGATGCCATTGTGAACAGCATCTCCCCGTTCTGCCTAGCAACAAGTGATGCTGATCTCTGCTCCATGTGATTGGAGCAGAGATCAGTGTTCACCAACACAAAGCCCAGCCCCCCACAGTTAGTAACATGCCCCTAGGAACACTTAACCCCTACACTGCCACCCCCTGGTTAACCCCTTCACTGCCAGTGTCATTTACACAGGAATCAGTGCATTTGTATAGCACTGATTGCTGTATAAATGGCAATGGTCCCAAAAATGTGTAAAAAAAATGTCCGATGTGTCCACTATAATGTTGCAGTCATAAAAAATAAAATAAAAATACGCTGATCGCCGACATTACTAGTAAAAAAAAAAAAATAATAAAAATGCCATAAAAGTATCCCCTATTTTGTAAACACTAACTTTTGCGCGAACCAATCGCTTATTGCGATTTTTTTTACCAAAACTATGTAGAAGAATACGCATCGGCCTAAACTGAGGGAAAAAATGTGTTTTTTTGTTTTTTTTATAGATATTTTTGGGGTATATTTATTATAACAAAAAGTTAATAATGCGTTTTTTTCAAAATTGTTGCTCTATTTTTGTTTATAGAGCAAAAAATAAAAACTGCAGGGGTGATCAAATACCGCCAAAAGAAAGCGCCATTTGTGAAAAAAAAAAAAAAAAAAAAAAAAAAAAGGGACGTCAATTTTGTTTGGGAGCCACGTCGCACGACCGCACAAATGTCAGTTAAAGCGACGCAGTGCCGAAACGCAAAAAGTGGCCGGGTCTTAAGCCAGCAAAATGGTCCGGTCTGAAAATGGTTAACCTGCAGGTTAACTGAAAGGACACCTGATGAACCGGCCAGTTTATTTTGGATACAGGGCAAAGTGTTCCAGATGGTGGTCATCAAAAGAGGTGGATCTTTCTAACAGGGACACAAATGGCAACAAACTTTTTTTTTTTCTCTGAACAATAAAAGTTAAAATCAATGTTGGCTTTTACTGCTCTGTGGTTTCACTGGAAAACACACCCTTCAATTCCCATTCCAGTAAACAAGGTCACTGGGACAGGATATGTGGGAAATATTCCTAATGGAGATCTTGGCTGTGTGACATGCCTGACCGAAAGCTGGCCTTACTCGTAAAGATCTCTCTTGTTTGGCCACAGGTGCTGAATGAAAGAAAATCGCTTAATTCTCCCATTCATGCTAAACGTGTTGACTAATGTGCTCCGATAGCTGGCACTTGCAGCTTCCAGAATACCCAAACTAATCCTGCATCCAATGCTGTTCAAACAAAAATTTTCTGCCTGGCTCCTTTGACAAGAGGCGATGGAGGTGGTGCCAACAGGATGACACACAGATTCAATTTCAGCAGACTCAGCCAGAAATCAACCAAAACTTGATCAGCGTATGGCCAGTTTAAGAAAACAGTGTGCAGAATGTCTAAACAATGTCCTATACTGCCGAGTTCATATAGAAGGTGACACATTGCTGATGAAGTAAACATAGTAAACTCCAATCCCTGTGACAGTAAAGTAGGGAGAGGGCCCAGGGCCAACTATTTCCCACAACAGACTATTTTGACAAGGGAGAAGAAAGGATCCTTATAGATAAGTCTAGGGCTGAAACAACTAACCGATTGTGAAATTAATCGATACTATTAATACTATTTTAATAGTCGATTAATCGGCCAGTAACATAATGGGGTTAAAAAAAAAAAGCTCTTTAACCACCTAAGCCCTGGACCAATTGTCAGCCTAAGGACCAGAGGTCTTTTTACAATTTGGCACTGCACTGCTTTAACTGGTAATTGCGCGGTCATGCAATGTTGTACCCAAACAAAATTTGCGTCCATTTCTTCCCACAAATAGAGCTCTCTTTTGATGGTAATTGATTGCCTCTGCGATTTTTATTTTTTACAATATAAAAGGAAAAAGACTGAAAATTATGAAAAAAAAAAAAAAAGATATTTTCTACTTTTTGTTATAAGAAAAATCGAATAAACTAAATTTTAGTCATACATTTAGGCCAAAATGTATTCAGCCACATGTCTTTAGTAAAAAAAAAAGTCAATAAGCGTATATTTATTGGTTTGCGCAAAAAAGTTATAGCGTCTACAAACTAGAGTACATTTTCTGGAATTTACACAGCTTTTAATTTATGACTGCCTATCTCATTTCTTGAGGTGCTAAAATGGCAGGGCAGTACAACCCCCCCCCCCCCCCCACAAATGACCCCATTTTGGAAAGTAGACACCCCAAGGAAATTGCTGAGTGGCATGCTGAATATTTTTTTTTTTTTTTTTTTGTCCCAAGTGATTGAATAATGACACAAAAAAAAAAAGTTTACAAAACGTTGTCACTAAATGATATATTGCTCACACATGCCATATATTCTGCTGCTTCTCCTGAGTACGGGGATACCACACTGTTTTTAAGCACAGAAGCAAATCTAAAGCGCAATGCATCGCTGTTATTTAGCTGCTCTTCAGAGGACACCATTCTGTACCTTTCAGTCCGACAGCTTAAAAAGCAAGGAAGTCCTGACTGCTGGGTAAGCAAGGTGATATAGACAAAATGCGAACCCATATATTACATTTCCATGTTGAATGTCAATTATTTCTAGCCTACGATTATTATTCGGAATTATCTTGAAGTTAGTAAACCTACTTTGTGAAGATCCCCACACATTGACTTGTCTGAATTCCGTCTAACATATTCACATTGCCCTATGAGTAGTCTCTGCTGTGTCACGCATTTCACAGAGCCTGCCTTCTGAATGGCTTGGCGCTGAGAGAAGGAATTTCAAGAGGCGGAGTTGGCACAGGAATCACTGCTTGCAGGCAGCAAGGTACCATAGGAAATGTAGTCAAACAGTTGGGTCATACACATTTTTCTTCATTTGGCCAGCAGACTGAACTGAAAAAACAAACAAGATGAATGAAAGTATAAAAAAAAATAAAAACACCCCACCCAGCTGGCAGAAACTGGCAATGTCAGAATACATTGCTCAGTGGCCGCAGGCGCTAATCAAGAAAACAGAAAAATTCCAAAATGTACCTTCTAACAGAAGACAACTGAACTATTGTTTTCTGTTAGGCGGGGGATGGCCACACTCCAACTGAAATCTGGCTGGTCCCTGCTGAACTGGCATGTACATGAATCTGTTGCACAGACAGGCGGAGGACAGACTTCTAATGAGTGTCTAGTCACACTTTATGAATTCCCTGGATGTCTCTGGAGTGTTTACAACAGCATAACACATTACATCCCTCTTGGTTACAGGGTTTTGTTAACTACAGGGCACAGTGTTTGGTATGGTTATTGTTACTAAAGCAAGCCACAGATGATACAGTTTTCTGGGTGGAAGGAAAGAGAATTGTTCGATTTAATAAGGGGGCCCCCGGATACCGGCCCCCCACCCTATGTGAATGAGTATGGGGTACAATGTACCCCTACCCATTCACCTGTAAAAAAAAAAAAAAAGTAAAAAAGAAAAAAAAAAAAAAAAAAAAAAAAAAAAACAACACACAAGGGTTAAAATAGTTTATTGCACAGCTCCGGGGGTCTTCCGTCTTCGGGGGTCTTCTCGCCGGACTCCGCTATCTTCTGCTAGCTCTTTTACTAGCGGAGGAGCCCGGCTTTCTTCTTCACCGCCCTCTTCTTCCGACTTCGGGGGTCTTGTCCCCCTCTTCAGTTCTTCTTGCCGGGCCACCGCGCCTTCTTCTAGCTCTTTTACAGGCGGTGGCCCGGTCTTTTGTCGCCGCCGTCGCCTGTTCTTCTCTTCAGATGTTGCCTCGTCGCGCTCTCTGCTCACAATGACGGGGGCGCGGCGACTTATATAGGGACATCACCGGATCATGTCCCTGCCCAGTATGATGTCACAGTCCCAGAGGATGCTGGGACTGTGACATTATACTGGGCGGGGACATCATCCGGTGATGTCCCTATACAAGTCGCCGCGTGCCGTGTCCCCGTCATTGTGAGCAGAGAACGCGACGAGGCAACATCTGAAGAGAAGAACAGGCGACGGCGACAGAAGACCGCCTGTAAAAGAACTAGAAGGCGGCGCGGTGGCCCGGCAAGAAGAACCGAAGAGGGGAACAAGACCCCCGAAGTCGGAAGAAGAGGGTGGCGGCGAAGAAGAAAGCCGGGCTCCTCCGCTAGTAAAAGAGCTAGCAGAAGATAGCGGAGGAGTCCGGCGAGAAGACCCCCGAAGATGGAAGAAGACCCTCAGAGCTGTGCAATAAACTATTTTAACCCTTGTGTGTTGTGTTTTTATTCATTCTTATTTACAGGTGAATGGGTAGGGGTACATTGTACCCCATACTCATTCACATAGGGTGGAGGGCTGGTATCCGGGGGCCCCCTTATTAAAGGGGGCTCCTGGATTCCGATAATCCCCCCGCCCGCAGACCCCGACAACCAACGGCCAGGGTTGTCGGGAAGAGGCCCTTGTCCTCATCAACATGGGGACATGGTGCTTTGGGGTGGGGGGGGCCACGATTTTTTTGGGCGTTGGGTTTCCCCTTTAAGTCCATACCAAGTGACGGGGCCAGCGACGCCTCCTTCGCTGGCCCCGGCTACCTGGAGACGCGCTCAAAATGAGCGGACTTTCCTCCGCGTGTGTGGGCGAGTCCGTTCATTTCAAAGGTACGGCGGATAGTCCGGCGTACTTAGTACGCCGTATTAGTCCACTGAAAATGGCAAGTAGCCCGTTCGGAAAGTCCAGCGGAAAGCTCGGCAGACTAAGTCCGCCGGATAGTTGGCTACGTGTGTACGCGGCATTACTGACACTTCGCTCCAACGTTTGTCTATCCTAAAGTCCGGTCAGCCGGGTTCAGCAGTTATTGGCTGAATTTCAGTAGCTTCTATTGAATGGTCTTGCTGGAGACCCAGCACTCAAACAATACTTGTAGCCAGTTGGGGGGGGGGGGGGTGGAATCACTACTGTTAGAATACAACAGAGCAGTTGGGGAGACCCATGCAGACTATTTAACACAGAGTGGATGCTACTATCTGCTGGACACCACAGTGTTAGAGCCTGCAGTATCCTATGGAGTATTCACTGCAGCACCCTGTAGAAAAGATGGGTCAACCTTCCCCTACACCCCCCATTCATGGAAACAAAAGCGTGCTTCTGCTTCAGGACTTTGTGCTTAACACATCTGTAAAGCAGACCACTTGTACCTTTATTAAGCAGCATTCTGTCCTAAGGTAGTTTTCCTGGTTTATAAATGGGCCTCTAATAAAACCTTACATGAAAATCACTTTGCCATGCTGAATTTAAATCCTCATTGGGCAACGCAGCAAGAAAAGGGGGGGGGGGGGGGGGTGTTGTGAAAAGGTGAAAAGGTTCTCTGTTCCGATCTGTCAGCAAACAATCATCTGGCAAGAATGAACTCTAGTCTATGTGCGGGGTGTCCAGATTAATAAAAAAATTTAAAAAGTGACACATGTCCACTAAGGGCATATTCACCTGGAGGCAGCTGGATCCATTCTCAACAAAAGCACATTTGTATACGGCAGATCAGACACGGGTGGAGCACCTTCCTACAGTCAGCCTCCAGGAAGATTAATAAACATTTAATCCAGTTATGAATTCATTAGTACACATAAAATGTATTTTTCCATATCGATAGCACTGACCTGAAACACGTATGCAGATCAGGAGTCGTGACTCACCCCAATTTGACTAATCTACATGATTATTCTCAGTCTGACAGTAACGGGATGACTAAAGCAAGCCAAAGATGATACAATTTTCTTTCCTTTCACCCAAAAAAAAAAAAAAAAAAAATTGCTTGATTTTCCTATCAACACTGTGTTGATTGGGGAATCCCTCCCACAGCGCTATTGTGTTGTGCTGGCAGAGTGCCTTCCCTTGGGGGAACTCAGTTCCACCACCTCTGTTTCAGACCTTTTGGTGCCTGCTCACCACAATCACTTGTAAACACAGAAGTCCGGTTTCTGTGTTTACAAGGGACAGCTCTGCACTCTGTATGTAATGCAATCCTGGTATTTAAAGAGGGATTTCACTGTGAAAATTTTTTTTAAAGCCAGCAGCTACAAATACTGCAGCTGCTGACTTAATAAATGGACACTTACCTGTCCCAGGATCCAGCTCTGTCGGCAGCCGAGGCCGATCGATCGGCTCTCGGCTGCTGCTGCCGCCATTCTAGGTGAGGGAATCAGGAAGTGAAGCATTGCGGCTTCACTTCCTGGTTCCCTACTGTGCATGTGCGAGTCGTGTAGCGCAATAGGAATTGTCCGCGCTGTCTCTGGGACCCGTGTGTGTCCCAGCAGACAGCGCGCAGGGACAGGAACAGGCATAGACTCCCGTGGGAGTCTATGCCCAGAAGTGGGTGCAAATACCTGTCTTTGACAGGTATCTGCACCCCCCTCCCCCCTGAAAGGTGCCAATTGTGACACCGGAGGGGGGGAGGTTTCCGATGAGCGCAAGTTCCACTTTAGGGTGGAACCCCGCTTTAATGCCCCTTTAAGACCCTCCTACTGTTTTTGTGAAATTTGACTGAACACACCCACTATTTGATGTGATTTGGAGGGTGTGTGTAGGGGGAGGGGTTTTGTGGGGCCGTGGTTAAAGTTCAAGCACCTATTGTTTGAGGAAAAAAAAAAAGCCCTGCTGCCAACAGAATACAATGATCACTGTCAGCTGCTATAGCCGACCGCAGTGATTGCATGCAAAAAAATCTGACGGGTTGTTTCCACTAAAGTCTATCGATGGATTGACTTCAGTACAACCAGCCTGCCCATAGATGGATCGAATCTTGGCCAGTCCCTGCTACTTTGATCCATCTCTAGTCAGGTTTACTAAAGGAGTTGAGAATCTTTACTCAATAAATTAAGTGACGATTCACTTCAGTTATCCACTTGAAAAAAAGGAAATTCCTGTTTATTTCATTAGAACTTGAAGTATTTGAAGTGCTACAATTTATTAAGCAAAGATTTAAATCCTTTAAAGAGAAAAGTGTGGTAAAAGCTTTTCTAGCCATACTTCTTTTGTGGGTGACATGAGTACATTTCATTTTGTCCCCCTGTGACCCCGAGTCAGCTGACAGGGCAGAGCTGCTCCAGAGGCTCAGATTAGATCCCAACAATATTGTCAGGATCCATCCCACTTCCTGATTGAGAAAAATTTTCTAAGACTCCCGTTCAACAGAAAATCGATCATTAGATGGACTGTTGAGCAAAAGCAGTCACACATTTATGGGCAGCTTTAGAGTGTTGACTGCAGCATGGAGGTTTAAGTGTCTACTCAGTCACTAGGAGATTAGTTTTCTGCAAAAAAAATAAATAAAATAAAAATAAACTGGTTGATCCTTCTACTCTCTATCTCCACCTTCTATCCATGTCCCCAATTCAGCTAGGGATTTTGAAGCTGTTGTGGCAACTCTGCACATGCTGCTCTGCACAAGTTTTCAACAAGTTTCTATGGAGAGCATTACCTCCTCAACACTGAGCAGCACGTATAACTATATAGTCACACGTAGGCATATACACAGTGGTAAAGGAGAGCCCACCCCCTCCCTCCTCCTACATACCCACTAACCAGCTAAACACAATGGCGATGGGAGATTACATGTAGAATAATAGAAGCTTCTCCTCCCTCTTATTCTAAGACATAGGCTGGAAGGGCGTGACACAGCCTGTGACTTTCAGAAATCCCCTACACCATGTTATTGCCAAAAAATAATAAAGATTTGATTTCAAATATATATTTGTATGACAATTTAACCACTTAACAACCGCCCATTGCCGATTAACGGCTTCAGGGCGGTTGTTTAACTCTGAGAGGCCGTTAATTAACGGCCTCCCAGAATTCTGCTCTCACGCGCCCCCTGGGGCGGGCACACGAGATCATCCACTGGACCCGGCGCATCACGGATCACGGTAAACGGCCGCTCGTCGCGGCCGTTTACCACGTGATCGCTCCGTCAAGTTCCTCCCACCCCCTCTCTGTACTGATCGGTACAGCGGAGGGGAAAGAGATCGCTGCTCACCGAATTAAACCCCTCAATTCCCTGCCAATACTCTGCAATACCCTGCAATACTCTGTAGTACCCCCCCAATACCCCACCATACTCGGAGATACCCAGCCATACTCGGTGATACCCTGCAATACCCAGCCATAGACGCCCCCCACACCCCTCACTGCCCTCCGGTGCTTCTACCAACTCGCCAGTACGATCAAAGCCAGAATCTTTTTTTTTTTATTATTTCAGGCTTCCCAGCCTAGAGGTGAGATGTGGGGTCATATTGACCCCCATATTTCACTGTAAAGAGGACCTGTCACCCCATATTCCTATTACAAGGGATGTTTACATTCCTTGTAATAGGAATAAAAGTGATCAAAAATATTTTTTTGGGGAAAAAAATGTCAAACTAAAATAAAGTAAAATGAACAATAAAAAAAAAAAAATAATAATAATTTAAAAGCGCCCCTGTCCCCATGTGCTCGCATGCAGAAGCGAACGCATACATAAGCCCCGCCCACATATGAAAACGGTGTTCAAACCACACATGTGAGGTATCGCCACGAACATTAGAGCGAGAGCAAAAATTCTAGCCCTAGACCTCCTCTGCAACTCAAAACATGTAACCAGTAAAAAAGATTTAAAGCGTCGCCTATGGGGATTTTTTAAGTAGCGCCGTTTGGTGCCATTCCACGGGCATGTACAATTTTGAAGAGTGACATGTTCGATATCTATTTACTCAGCATAACTTCATCTTTCACTTTATGCAAAAATTGGACTAACTTTACTGTTTTTTTTAAGCACAAAACAGTTTTTTCCCCCAAAAAAACGCGTTCGAAAAATTGCTGCGCAAATACCGTGTGAGATAAAAATTTGCAACGACCACCATTGTATTCTCTAGGGTCTTTGCTGGACCCTCAGGATCCAAACAACCGTAGGCCAATTACAAGCCTCAACACCATTTCTAAGATCATGGAGAAAGCTGTAGTACATCAGCTACAACTTCACCTGGATACTCACAAACTCCTGGACCCGCTGCAATCAGGCTTCCGCCCGGGTCATGGAACAGAAACAGCTCTCCTCAAGATTTGGGATGACGCCCTCGAAGCGGCAGATGACGGAGAGCCGTGTCTCCTCGTACTGCTAGACCTAAGTGCAGCGTTTGATACAGTAGATCACAATACTCTACTCGTCCGCCTCACAGAAGTAGCCGGAGTCCAAGACATAGATCTCCATTGGTTCGCGTCCTTCCTAGGAAATCGGTCACAGACAGTGAAACTAGGAAAATTCCTCTCCGAAACTCGGGCAGTCACCTGCGGAGTCCCTCAAGGCTCTCCGTTGTCACCCGTTCTCTTCAACATTTACATTCGCCCACTCCTTCAAATCATCAGATGCTCAGATCTCTGCTTCCACTCTTACGCTGATGACACGCAACTTTATTTCCGGATCAATGGAAAAAAAGATCACCAACAACAACTTGAAAACTGCCTCAAATCAATAGAGGACTGGATGACCACCAACTCCCTCCAGCTGAACCAATCAAAGACAGAGCTTCTTATCTTACACCAAAATCATAAGCCCGCAACCAAAACCTCCTGGTCTCCACCAACCGTCTTTGGGCAGACTATCTCCCCAAAGACCAAAGCGAAGAGTCTCGGGGTTATTTTAGACGCACAAATGTCAATGGATGCTCAAATAGGAGCAGTAGTCAGTCGATCTCACCATCTGCTGCGCATGCTTCGCAGACTCATCCCTTTTATCCCAAAGAATGACAAAGCAGTGGTAGTTGGAACAATCATTAATTCACGACTGGACTACGCAAACTCGCTTTACATAGGATTACCACAATATCAACTTGCGCGATTACAACTGATCCAAAACACAGCGGCAAGGCTGATAACAGGAAAAAAACCCTGGGAATCCATTTCTCCTTCACTGAGGAGCTTACATTGGCTAACCGTAAAAAATCGGATCACGTTCAAGACCCTTTGCCTCAGCCACAAATGCGTGCATAGAGAAGCTCCGCAATACCTAATGGAGAAAATAAATCATTACACACCAAACCGCAGTCTTCGATCAGCCAACAAAAACCTCCTCCTCGTGCCCAAAGCCCGGTATAAATCCAAGGGGGATCGGAGATTCGCTGTCCAAGGGCCTCGGCTATGGAATGCTCTACCAATCAACATCCGCCTGGAAGAAAATCACCTGGCTTTTAGGAAAAAACTCAAGACCTTCCTCTTTTAGCAGATGATCAAAGCTCGCCACAGCGCCTAGAGGCGATTCAGTTCGCATTGTGCGCTATATAAGTATTTCATTCATTCATTTGCTAAAAAAAATTATATATATATATATATATATATATATATATATATATATATATATATATATATATATATATATATATATATATATATATATATATATATATATAATGTTTTGGGGTTCTCTGTAATTTTCGAGCAAATAAATGATGATTTTTACATGTAGGAGAGAAAATGTCAGAATTGTCCTGGGTGCTCCAGAACGCCTGATGGCGCTCCCTGCATGTTGGGCCTCTGTATGTGGCTACACTGTGTAAAAGTCTCACACATGTGGTATCACCGTACTCGGGAGTAATAGCAGAATGTGTTTTGGGGTGTAATTTGTGGTATGCATATGCTGTGTGTGAGAAATAGCCTGATAATATGACAATTTTGTGGGAAAAAAAAAAAAAAATGTAAAAAAAAAAATCTTAATTTTGCAAAGAATTGTGGGAAAAATTACAACTTCAAAAAAAATCATGCCTCTTACTAAATACCTTGGAATGTCTTCTTTCCAAAAAGGGGTCATTTGGGGGGTATTTGTACTTTTCTGGCATGTTAGGGTCTCAAGAATTGAAATAGGCCGTCAGTACTTCAGGTGTGATTAATTTTCAGATATTGACACCATAGCTTGTGGACTCTATAACTTTCACAAAGACCAAATAATATCCACCAATTTGTACTTATTTTTACCAAAGATATGTAGTAGTATAAATTTTGGCCAAAATTTATGAAGAAAAAATTACTAATCTGCTAAATTTTATAACAGAAACGAAGAAAAATTCATTTTTTCGCAGAATTTTCAGCCTTTTTTCTTTTATAGCACAAAAAATAAAAAACCGAGCAGTGATTAAATACCACCAAAAGAAAGCTCTATTTGTGTGAAAAAAAAAAAAAAAAATTTCATATAGGTCCAGTGTTGCATGACTGAGTAATTGTCATTCAAAATGTGAGAGCACCAAAAGCTGAAAATTGGTCTGGTTATTAAGGGTGTTTAAGTGCCCAGTGGTCAAGTGGTTAAAAACAAGTATTTTATTTACTTTTACTCTATTACAAAAGGTTTGTTTTTTTCATTATTTTTAACATGTGACCAGCATAGGACTAGAAGCTCCTCCTGCTTACGTTTCCCAGCAGACAGGCTGGGAGAGATCTGGGTCATGTGACAGCTGTATACCGATCAGGGAAAAGGTACTTTGAGGGTTTTTCATTAAAAATAATTACAGTGCCATCATCCATATAAAGAAATAGAAGGGACAACGTAAAAATTCAACAGTGTGTGTTTCGTATCACTTTAAAGGCTAAGGGCCCTTTCACACGGACGTCGATCTCCGCTGAGCAGGCAGATGACAGGTCCGTCTCTGCATACTGCAGGGACCGACCTGTCAGAGCGTCGCTCTCCTCTATGGAGGATCGGATGAAGACGGACCGTCGAGTCTGTTTCCATCCGATCCGCAGATGGATGGAAAAGTAGGGTTTTCCTCCATCATCAGAAATGGAGCATAGCGGAGACTGATGTTCATCCGCTGACATCTGTTATCCCATAGGGATACATGTATGTCAGTTTTTCATCCGAAAACCGATGGATAAAAAACAGACATACGGTCTGTCCGTGTGAAAGGGGCCTTACTCTTCTCCGTAGCTGTGCAACGTGCATCCATTACGTCTCTGCGGCCTTGTTGGTAAGACATACTGAGAGGGGGATGCTCGTACATTTTTGTGTGCAGTACAGTAAACAGTTTGCATTAAGCATCACTTTTTTTTCTTTTTTTTAAAGCAGATACTTCTCATTTTAGCAAATCAGCCTCTAAACATTAAAGTCCAAAGCCAGTCAACTTATTTTTTCAAAACTAGATCAGCAGCCCCATAGCTCTCTTTAGTTTGAAACCTAGGTTTTGCTAAAATAAGAAACAAAAGTTAGCACAAAAAGGACATAACTGACAGTTAGTAGGATGTGTCCCTTGTGCGGACTCCTCTTTTAGTAGAGATCTTCCTCCGACCTTCATACAAAGACATAATCTCTGAAAGGGGGATGGGCAGATGATTGGTAGCACCACCCCCCCATTCATAGATCCTGTGTCATTCATGAAAGCTGCAATAGGGCTTCCACGAATGGCTGTCAATGGATGCAGCAGCAGGACTCGGAAGAACGCCCGCATGAGTGCTCCCATGGAAAGTGTCTCTCCGTGGGGTCACTTGAGAAGAGGAGGAGCCAGGAGTGCCACGGGGGGACCCCAGAAAAGGAGGATCAGGGCTGCTCTGTGCAAAACCCTTGCACAGAAGGTATAACATGTTTGAGATTTAAAAATAAAATAAAGTTAAGCTTTTCAATCACCAAGTCTTGATAGTCACCTGGAATCCAAAGCTCTATTGCTTTGCATGGTACCTGTACTGTTTAGAACTACCCAAATCTTACAATTAGACTGCACAATATTCTTTTAGATTACCAAACCACTAAATAGTGTGAAGGTCTGCCTGATTGGATATCAACGGATTGGATTGCTCAGGTAGACTACCATACTACACAATTGATGGAAAACTTAAGATCAAAATGGTCCAGACTGTCGCATTTGGGTCAGCTTAAAACAGATAGGTGGAGAGCGAGCAGAGTGATGAATTAATTGGTGATCTTCTGCCAATTCACTGCCCAATCACAGACTGAAGGGAGGTCTTACACTAGGGGTATTGAATTAAAATTCACTGAGGTTCAGTCAGTAAAAATTTTCTTCCAACAGTAGTCCGACTATAATATCGGTACCCGTGGTGCATTTTAGCATGTGCCAAACCGCAGGTTCCTGCAGCACCATGTGGCTTTGTGCGGTATGATTTTGGGGAGGGGGGGGGGGGGTCAACGACTTCTTTCTCTGTGTTTCTTGTGGGTAGTGCAGCCCATTAAATTGGACTGACCTACCCACAATGTGTGCACCCAATGCACAGATCTGAACCCATTCTTACATCTGCGTCCTCGGCCCCCCAATGCTTGTCCCAGTCCCCTTCACATCAAGATCCCCTCAGGTCCCCCTTTATATCATCCCCCTCCACCCCTTTCACAGTAGTGTTCTCACACTTCCTTGACATCAACCCCCCCACATTACTAAGCTCATTGCTCCACACTTCAGTCTTCAGGTCCCCCTTCACTTTAAATGTCATCAGCCCCAAATATCACTGTCCCACACACACATTTGCACAACTTATTAGCCTGTCACATTAGTGTCCTCACCCCCTGTAACTTCTCCCCCTCCCTCACTGCCTTACCTTACACAGATCAGAGATTGGAGGGAGGTACAGCGTGTCTGGATGGAGGGCCGGTGGTGCAAGATTGTGATTGGTTGCTAGGATTGCCCTTCATCTTAGCAGCCTTCCATCCAGAACCATCCAACCTCCAGCTGTCTACAGAGCAACAGCAAGGGGAAGAACAGGCAGCTAAATGGCGGTACCGTGGTGGGCCGCATGAGTGAGAGACACGCCCTGCATTTGGCCCGACCATTTAGTGATGCTCATCTTACACCCTTAACTGCATTCTGTACGGGCAACAAATGACTTTGTATATTTGTGAAATTAAGTGGTTTGCAAGAAATCAGCTTTAAATGGTTCTATACACAGAGAGCAATATGTGGAATGCCAACCAGGAATTCTCTCTTTCTGTAGTAAAAGGAAAGAAAATATTATCCATAGTCCATAAACCCCGACAGTCAGCTTACCGAGCTCTCTAAAATGAGTTAAATCATGTATTCATTTGTATGGGCTAGAACAGGGCAATGGGCTCAAGAAACCAAATATGGTCTAATGATTTCCAAGGACAGCTTTCATGTGCAGGAAAAAAATCTCTACACATTTCCCCCTCCTCTTTCCCATCCACACCCATTCAATTTAGTGGGATACTAATGGAAATATCACAAGTAAACTCCACTTCAGACATAATACTGTTCAGTTCACAAGAAACCTCACAAGTCAGTGACGGTGATAAGAGGCAGCATTCACATTCTTCTCCATGGTGGAGGGAAAATACATGGGTTTCTTTTAAAGCCCAAATGCACTTTCAGTAGACATCAGCTAAATACATTCCCGTGCATGAAAAAAAATTAAAAATAAAAAAGGGTGCTTAGGAGGATGATTTCATAAAAAAAAAATATATATATATATAATAATACGCAATTGTGGGTGCAATGTCAGGCTCCTGCAGACTCCCAGTACAGCTGTCTACAGCTCGCAAAATCAATGAACTACAAGAGTGCTCACCAGTGCCCTTGCAGTTTGAGAACTCCAAGCACACGGTATTTGTAGATCATTTACCGATTGCGGTGAATGACGAGGCTGTGTGGATGGAGCTCCGCACAGCCGCCCCGTGCGAAGAGACTGTCACAATGGGGAATGTGGGGGGGTGGGCGGTGGTCAGGGTGTGTGCGGGCAAGTGCTTTATTAATGTGTTACACCATGAATATGGGTCTGACATGTAACATGCTACTAAAGCTGAACTTATTCCTTAAAGTCTAAGGCTGCATTCACACTTGAGTATATTGTAGCTCTATGCTCAAAGCTGGAAGATGCTCAGTGAATGCAATCTAATTGTTCATTTAATTCAGAAAGCAGCCACAGCTCAAAAACAAAGGCCTGTCCCCTGCCAACGTGTTGTAAGGATGAACGAAGCCCTGCTCTGTGTGGAAACAATGTTCTTTCTGCAGAGGTACGAGGGTCCCTTTTATGCTACACCAATAGCTCTACAATCAGCAAAGCTCATGATCCCACCGGATTTGGGAGCTGTAGCTGTGTCACAGCAAGGGTTGTGTTGGACCACTGTAGAGAGACCACTGCTTCCACACAGAGCAAGGGTCCTCCTCCTCTGCAGCATGCTGACAGTGAACAGTTTTTCTATGCAGGCTGTGTATTCTTTCTGAAGATGTTCAATAAAAATAGGTGAATCTTGTGTCCATTTAGTGGCCCATGGGCACCTTGACTATTACCCATGCCACATTCTAATAAGATATACATAAAGAAAATAGACTGTAAAGCTTTACACACCTTTTCTTTAGATGCAACTGTAATATTTTATTTAAGCTGAAAGTTCAGTTTGGCTTTGGGTTTCATTTACACATGCGCCCGGGCAATAATGGAAGTTCTGTGCAGCCAGCCTATCAATATCAATGACACCTTGAGGAAGGCAGCGGTTGTACAGATCCTAAGCACACATGCAAGTGTTACATTTTTACAGGAATCGAAGCTCAACTGTGGACTGTCTGTGAGAAAACTTTTATGAAGTTCAATTGTCTGTAACACTAACCCAGCGGCAGAATGTAAATGCAGCCTTGTCTGTTGGCTTCCCCTACTCCTTTGCATGACACTGCAGGCATCTCTGACTCGCAAAAAGTAATAAAATAATGGATGACCATGTGTCTCTCATCCAGGCCCTAGATGGTGCTGTGCATGACACATATTCCAACAATTATTCTGGTTGTCATGTTGGGCAGGACATCTCATTTGCATACTTAGTATTTGGGTAAAACTAAAGTGAGCACAAAAGCTGTAATACAACAATATAAATTGGACATATTTGCAGTTTGCCTGAATTTGAGGTGCTTTATGCTGCGTGCAGGCAGTCCATTCATGTCTATGGGAACACAGCAGCTGCACAGACACAGTCTCTCATCTTATTTTTACAGTCATGGAGGGTGCAGGGTAGGGACCCTTAACGAACACCATCTGCCGATGAGTTCCCATGAACACTATTGGGCTGCCTGCAGAAGCATCTAGTGGTTCCAAGACTTTTAATAATTAATTCTTTCACAACTAACGATTGCCCCACTTTTCAGAAAATGAACAATTGTCTGTGGTGGCATTGGGATAAAGTATGTTCCCTTTTATACCACAAGCATTTTAGAGAGAAATAACCATTAGACCAGGGCTCAAAATTGCAAGTCCTGAGTTACTAGCCAGGACTTAAGGGTTACTCGTCACCAATTGCCCCACCCAACCCCGACCATGCCCCACCCTAAAAAACACTCCATCATAAATTATCTCATGAAATTACACTTAAATGTTTTATGCAGATTTAAAGTTACAAAAATAAAATGTTAACAACTTCATCAGTGCCCATCAGTACAGCCTCACCTGTGCAGAGGAAAAGTCGAACTGGCCGATCTTTGCAGAGTGAGGACTGCCCGCTGTAACAGCTTTTATTTGAATTGCTGGGTTCCTGGCGCCGCTCACATCACAGAGTCCAGGCTCCTCGCCCTGCGACGCTCACCGTCACACAGTCCCGCCTCCTCGCCCTGCGACGCTCACCGTCACACAGTCCCACCTCCTTGCCCAGCACCATCCAGCATTGACCAGCATTCCGTCTATCAAATGTGCCGAGCGAGGAGGCGGGAATGTGTGACGGTGAGCGGCGCCAGGAAACCAGCAATTCAAATGAAAACGGTTACAGCGGGCAATCCCCGCTCTCTGATGATCGGCCAGCTTGACTCTTCCCCTCTTTTCCCCTGGCTGGGAGATCAGCTCTTGTTCAACCACTCCTCCGAGGCAGCCCACGTTCACCAGCCCTCACTGCGAGTGGAAAATTTGAGGGCTGCATTAGACTATTAAAAAATATAATTAAAATGTTTTTTTAAGTATTTAAACCTTATTGTTACACACTCATTAGATGTAATTGAGAGGCGTGTGTGCTTTGGCAGAACACAGGGTTATCTCAGCACATGCTGGTGAAGGTGTGGTGTCACACTGTCCACTGCTGAGTCAGCTGAAAGAGAAGTGAACACTATATATAGATGCAACACTTATAGATGCATCACATTAGGGACTGCATGTGAATTGCACAGGAACACTGTGCAGTTTCTGTACGATTTACATGCAGTTCTGTGTAGTGTGATTTCAGCCCATTCATTTTGAATGGGCTAAAATTGCACCACACCAAAAGTAGGGCATGCACTACTTTTTGAAACGCCCTGCAAACGGACTGTATGGTACTTTTGTGCCATGTGTTTCGATGCAGGAAAATGCACCGTTTTTGGTGTTGTTAACTTGCCATTAACAGATGACAAGGGCAGTGCGAACTAAATACCATGCGGGAAACTGCAAGGGAATGCAGCTTAGCACTGCATTCTAGTGTGAACGGGCCCTTATCTCTAATCTTCTTTGTTGCCTTGATGTCACCTCTCTGTCTACAGTCTGATGACTGGACAATGATGCTACTGATTAACAAGAATGCAAATAGATATACACTGTAAACTTCATGCCTTTATCTACATACATTCGATGCAGACAACTGTTTTGGGTCTACCTGATTCTAAGAGTAATCATGACAGATTGCAAGACAAATACTTTGCACATGACAAAGGTTTAAAAACAGGAATAGTTCATCTATCTGCTTAGATTTATATACAGATGTGAGGTTTGTCTTTCATTAATAATTCATTTTTTGACATTGCCCGTTTTCAACATGAATTTATAAGTAGGGTTATTTTATGCATTTATTAGCCCCTTAAGATGTTTTTTTTTTTGATTCGTAAAGCTGGTCATACACTATAAAATTTTCTTCTACAATTTCTCTTCGGCTCCATTCACATTTGTGCAACTCGCCATGCAACTTTGGACATCAAAGTCGCAAGACAAGTCATTCTCCATGTTTTCCAATGATAACCATTTATATATCTGCAACTTAAAAGTGATTGTAAATTCAAAATTGATCCCCCCATAAAAATAACACACGTTATGCTTTCCTGCTGTTGCAGTGGATTTGCACAGAGCAGCCTGGATCCTCCTCTTCTCGGGTCCCTCTCTCCTGTTCAGTGCCCCCACAGCAAGCAGCTTGCTATGGGGGGACCCGAGCAGAGTCACAGCTCCCTGTGTCCATTCAGACACAGAGTCCCCACCCCCTCTCTCTCCTGCTTGGCTAGCTGACTTTGACAACAGAGACAGCTAATGGCCCCACCGCTGTGTCTCAGCCAATCAGGAGGGAGAATCTCGGGTGGCTGAAACACTCATGGACATTGCTGGACAGAGAGGGACCTCAGGAAAGTGTTGGGGGGGCTGCTGCACACAGAAGGCTTTTCAACCCCTTTATAGTTGCAGCGACTTCAAAGTAGTTCATGCACTATTTTGGTCCGACTTTAATGCACCTTGAGGGCCATAGTCTTCAATGTTAACCCTCGAGCCACACTTAAAATGTTATACAGTGCAACAATTGTCCATTATCACTGGTGAAAGCCAAAGTCGTATCTAAGTTGCACCCTTTCAAAGTTAATAAATGGACACTTACCTTTCCTGGGGTCCAGCGATGTCGGCAGCCGAGGCCGATCGATCGGCTCTCGGCTGCTGCCATTCTCGGCGAGGGAATCAGGAAGTGAAGCATTGTGGCTTCACTTCCCGGTTCCCTATTGCGCATGCGTGAGTTGCGCAACGGTAATGGTCCGCGCTGTCTCTGGGACCCGTGTGTGTCCCAGCAGACAGCGCGCCGGGACAGGAAACAGCATAGACTCCCGTGGAGTCTGTGCCCAGAAATGGATGCAAATACCTGTGTTAGACAGGTATCTGCACCCCCCTGAAAGGTGGCAACTGTGACACCGGGGGGGGGGGGGGGGTGTCACAGCGGAAGTTCCACTGTAAGAATCCCACTTTAAGGTGTGCAAATTTTTGCATGGACAGCACTTAGAAGTCTGCACATGCTAAGTCATTCCAGTGGTTAGGATATTCATTTGTTCTAGCAACTAGAATGAATTTCCACCCATACGCATCTAGGGGCATAAAAAAAACGTCAAAATACACTTTGCTGAATGCAGGAGTCAAGCATTCACATCTCAGAACACGGCCCTTTTAAACAAAGCTAAACCCCCTCTATGTGCACAAACACTATTAGATTTAATAGAGCTGCATACAAATTGATTTAAAAAAAAAAAAGAAGTGCCATTGCATGTTTAACATCCATGTGAATGAGGCCATATTACGTACTTCCTGCTATCTCCATTCAGGGCTCACCTTGAAGTAGAGGAGATGTTATCTGTGCTCAGACCAAGTATAGAACAAGAGGTGTGATGTGTTCTCAATGCAGCAATGCTCCCAAGTCCCAAACTCCATGGAAGCAGTTTTACCTACAAAAGAAGGGAAATAAATTTATCACATGCAATAAAAATGGTTTAACATATACAGTACAATTCGACTTTCATACATGCCAATACATAGCCTAGCACTAGATAACATAAAAGCAGCTTTCACTACATCTAGCACCTCCTCCCTGCTGCTTACTCAATGCTCTATGGTCCAGGACTGGACCTCTCTGGGCTGAATGGACTGATGAGAGCAATCAATCCACTTCCTCTGAGCCCGTGCCAACATACCCCCAGAGCATGTGTCATCACATCACCCGGAGCTCACAGTGCAATGCTGCTTAGACTGTGCTGTATGTTACATACTCCATGACAGTGTAATATGTCGGGTAAATCATTATGTAAAAAAAAATAAACAAACATATTTAAAACAAAGATACAGTAGGCACTCGTAGGATAGTCACAAAATATGGCGATCCCCGAAAGCCCACCCTATAACATTAGGGGTCTTTACATGCAACAGCTAGAGACACACAGTAAGGTGGGGTGAGGACCTGATGTTATGATTTTTTTGGGGGGGGGGGGGGGGAGGGGGCGCATTTACTTTACAACCTGTTTGTTGTCTTGAGAAGAGAAATAAGACTATGACCCCCCCCCCCCCCCCCCGGAATGTTGGTTTATTGAAGCACCCATACTATTGTCTATTCTGTAAGGGAAGTCCTAGGAGAGCCTCCCATTCCTCCGACTATTAGACTACCCCCCCCGCCTTCATAATGTCCCCTCCTCACATCTCAGGATACCCCATCTCCTGTTTCTTCGGTATTGCCCCCTATGTCCCCATCCCCACTGCCATGTTCTGTACCCCCCATACTAGAGGTCGACCGATATGGGTTTTTCTCTGGCCGATGCCGATGCCGATATTTAGAAATCATGGCGGCCGATAGCCGATATATGATGCCGATTTTTTTGGGCCGATATGTTAGGCCGATTTTAATTTTATTTATTTATTTTTTTCCTTTTTTATTTTTTATTTTATTTTTTAATCCCCCTTGATCTAACACACCTTTCCCACTGGGGCGTTTTTCAGGCGCTTTTGGGCTAAAAATAGCGCCTGTAAAATGGCTCCCCTGCAGTCTGTGTGAAAGACAGAGTGCTTTCACACTGAGGCAATGCGCTGGCAGGATCTTAAAAAAAAAGTCCTGCAAGCAGCACGTTTGGAGTGGTGTATACCGCTCCTCCACCACTCCTGCCCATTGATATGAATGGGCACCACTGCTGAAGCGCATGCAATGCGATTTGGCAGCAGTGCTTAATGGGCGCATTTAACCTCTTCCTTGGCCGCTAGCTGGGTTATATGTGCCCCACTAGCCAAATAGCACCGCTAAAATGATGGTAAAGAGCGCTAAAACTTGCGTTTTACCATCAACGCCTGCCCGCTCCAGTGTGAAAGCAGCCTTCATAAGTGATACAGAAAATTTCTTACATTTAAACATTTATTAAACAAAACAAAACCCCCAATCAGTTTACTTGTATGTATGATTTAGATAAAAAAAAAAACCTATATATTAAATAAAAACAGGTAGTCAAAACTTTTGGACGAAAAAAAAAATGGGCTAACTTTACTGTTTTTATTTTATTTTTATTTTTTAAATAGTGTATTTTTTTCCTAAAAAAATGCATTTGAAAGACCTCTGTGCAAATGCCGTGTGACATAAAATATTGCAACAACCGCTATTTTATTCCCTAGGATCTCTGCTAAAAAAATATATATCATTTTTGGGGGTGAAAATACAAGATTTTTACTTGTAAGCAACAAGTGTCAGAAAAGATTGTCTTTAAATGGTTAAACTGAGAACTTCTACACACAGAGATTATTTCATTCATTCAAGTGTAAACATTGTATCATTTAGTTCTTTTCTTGGCAGCCTGCCCAGAGAGGAGGAAAGGGTTGCTATGACGACTCAGGCAACTTACACTGACTGAAATGACTTCTGTAATAGAAAAGTCCCGCTGTAGTTCTAAAACGGCTTTTTATCAGCTCAAATCGGCCGATGCCGATTATTTAAAAAACGGCAAATATCGGCCGATATATCGGCCGGCCGATATATCGGTCGACCTCTACCCCATACCACCCCTCACATTCTTACTGCAATACCCTGATCTCCTACCCCTTCCATTCTGCTCTAACCCCCCCCCCCCCCCATAACGTCCCCTCAGTGTCCCCCTGTCATCCCCTGTCCTCCAATATCATCTCATTTGCTCCCCCCCACTCCAGTGTTCTATTATCCCCCCCCACTCCAGTGTTCTATTACCCCCCCCCCCCACTCCAGTGTTTCTATTACCCCCCCCCACTCCAGTGTTCTATTACCCCCCCCCACTCCAGTGTTCTATTACCCCCCCACTCCAGTGTTCTATTACTCCCCCCCCACTCCAGTGTTCTATTACCCCCCCCCACTCCAGTGTTCTATTACCCCCCCCCCACTCCAGTGTTCTATTACCCCCCCCCACTCCAGTGTTCTATTACCCCCCCCCCACTCCAGTGTTCTATTACCCCCCCCCCCACTCCAGTGTTCTATTACCCCCCCCCACTCCAGTGTTCTATTACCCCCCCCCACTCCAGTGTTCTATTACCCCCCCCACTCCAGTGTTCTATTACCCCCCCCCCACTCCAGTGTTCTATTACCCCCCCCCCACTCCAGTGTTCTATTACCCCCCCCCCACTCCAGTGTTCTATTACCCCCCCCCCCACTCCAGTGTTCTATTACCCCCCCCCCCACTCCAGTGTTCTATTACCCCCCCCCCCACTCCAGTGTTCTATTACCCCCCCCACTCCAGTGTTCTATTACCCCCCCCCCCCTCCAGTGTTCTATTACCCCCCCCCCACTCCAGTGTTCTATTACCCCCCCCCCCACTCCAGTGTTCTATTACCCCCCCCCCACTCCAGTGTTCTATTACCCCCCCCCCCACTCCAGTGTTCTATTACCCCCCCCCCACTCCAGTGTTCTATTACCCCCCCTCCAGTGTTCTATTACCCCCCCCCCCACTCCAGTGTTCTATTACCCCCCCCCACTCCAGTGTTCTATTACCCCCCCACTCCAGTGTTCTATTACCCCCCCCCACTCCAGTGTTCTATTACCCCCCCCCCCACTCCAGTGTTCTATTACCCCCCCCACTCCAGTGTTCTATTACCCCCCCCCCACTCCAGTGTTCTATTACCCCCCCCCCACTCCAGTGTTCTATTACCCCCCCCCACTCCAGTGTTCTATTACCCCCCCCCACTCCAGTGTTCTATTACCCCCCCCCACTCCAGTGTTCTATTACCC